>NC_073380.1:105476209-105493709 GCF_028641065.1 Leucoraja erinaceus
GCACCTGTAAATGGTGTTTAGAGGAGGGCACCTGTAAATGGGATTTAGAGGAGGGCACCTGTAAATGGTGTTTAGAGGAGGGCACCTGTAAATGTGGGGGTATAGGGCATCTATAAATGGTGGAATAAAGGGGAGAGCACCTGTAAATGGGGATCCAACCACAGGCCCCCATAGTTGTACGCTGTATTTTGATCTTCTGTAACCCCTTCCCACCTCCAGTCCAGTCCCCCTCCTCTCCCCCTCAATGTCCCATCCATCACAATATCCCCTGCCCACCCCTCCCCTCCCCCTCAGTCCCCTTCCGAACCCTCCTCTTCCCTTCTCCCCTACCCTCCCCCTCAATATGCCCATACCCTCGCCTCCCTTCCCCCCATATCCCCTCTCCTTCTCCTCAATGTTCCCTCCCCAATGTCCCCTCCTCTCCCCCTGGGTTCCCTCGCCCTCAATGTCTCCTCCCCTCCCCTTAATGTCCCACCCCCCTCAGTTCCCTCCCCCTTAATGCCCCCCTCCCTTCCCTCTGCCTCCCCCTCCCCCTTAATATCCCACCCCCCCCTCAGTTCCCTCCCCTCCCCCTTAATGCCCCCCCCCTCAGTTCCCTCTCCTCCCCCTCAATATCCCACCCCCCTCAGTTCCCTCCCCTCCCCCCCCTTAATATCCCACCCCCCCTCAGTTCCCTCCCCTCCCCCTTAATGTCCCGCCCCCTCAGTTCCCTCCCCTCCCCCTCAATGTCCCACCCCCCTCTGTTCCGCCCCCTCCCCCTCTCCTCTTCCCCAGGGCTGCCAACATTGGGCATTGGGAGTGAGTAATTACGAGAGACCAAGCCTGAGGGAGCTTAGCGACCAAGGGGGGGGGGGGGAGAGCTTTTGCATTTTACAGCTTGAAATTGTGCAATCGGGTGCATACTGCAGCGAGTCTTTTAACTTACACTTGAATCCAATATTTATGGATTAAATTGGATTAGCTATGAATAAGTTTAGGCTAAATTACATTCCTAATTACATTCCACAGTAGAGCCCAGGCTCTGATCAACAGGTGCAGCACATGAATGACTATATTAATCTATGGAAATCATATTATATTCATGCTGTTATGCATATATATAGAGAAAAACTCAGAGAAACAAAGCAAAAGTCAGACTTCCATCACTGTTCTGCACAAATAAATCAATCAACCTTGTTCAAGAAGGAACTGCAGATGCTGGAGAATCAAAGGTAGACAAAATTGCTGGAGAAACTCAGCGGGTGAAACTCAGCGGAAATTGGGAAACGCTTCTTCTAAGAAACCCTTCTTCAGACGGTTTCAACCTTACCCTTTGAATATAGAAACAAGGTGAAAATAATGCCACATATTCAATCATATATGGACAATGAAATTAAGATATATATGTAAAAATATATATGGAAACAGGCCCTTCCGCGCACAACGTCCACACCAACCAGCAATCTATCATACACCAATTCCATCCATCACGCCTGGGACAATTTACAGAAGCCAATTAATTGTATTGTATTGTAGCAATGTTACAAAATTTTGAGATTTTAAAAATCAAGTCTGCAATTTATCCCATCAGATAAAGCATAACAATAAGTTTAATTTGACACCAAATTCACTTTCATATCTCAAGTATTAAAAAAGTTATGGCCATTTTCATACTCGGAAATTAGCATCTTGTTCCCTATTGATTTTCAATGGACATTACAAAAAAGCTGTGATCTTGGACAGTCAAAAGCCCATTTCTTAAGGAAAGATTAACATTTTTAAATAGCCTAAGTGTCCAAAGATTATTCACAAATAATTCACAATATAACATGATTTTTATATCTAATTTACATTAATTTATAGGCCAAATGGAAGGAATTTAGTGTTCAATTGCTGGAAATAAATGCCCATTTAAATCGGCTTTCTAGTGGGTTCATGTGAACGCGCTGGTTTAGAAACGTCATCGCGCTGGATGTGTGCCATCAAATGCCGAGCGAAAAAATACTGCAGGATAAAAAAGCCCAAAATGAACTACTCGCTATAGATAACTTTAATTACAGGGTTATATATATGCCCCATTTAATGAAAAAATAAGGTACATACCTTTAATTGTTTGCTTTATAAAACCCTGGGGCTGCTAGAGGTTGCGGAGTGAAATAGTCATTTTAAAATTATTATAACTATTATTCGAGGCCTATAAAACTAATAATACCTTTTGCGACCGGGTCTTGCAGCGATTTTTCGTTAATGATTTACTAG
Source organism: Leucoraja erinaceus (assembly GCF_028641065.1). Classification (NCBI taxonomy): domain Eukaryota; kingdom Metazoa; phylum Chordata; class Chondrichthyes; order Rajiformes; family Rajidae; genus Leucoraja; species Leucoraja erinaceus. The sequence goes on from NC_073380.1 coordinate 105,478,448, forward strand.
GCTGAACATCTGCGATTAGAACAGCCTAGTAAAAATCGCGTTTTAAACCCGCCCCCTCCAAACAGCGCCAAAATCGCGCACATGGCTGTGGGCAGATTCCCAATGACGATTCAGGTAGGTTTTGTAACATACCTATGTATTGTGTTCAATTTATTGTCATTATCTCATATTAGAGATATCAAAATGAATTTTCCTTACAGTCAAGTATCATAAAAAATAAATAAATAATAATAAATAAAACATATTAAAATATAAAAAGCATAAACACAGACATCCACGACACAACATAACCACAATACAACACAGTGGCATCAAAGTTGAGGAAGGTACCATAGTCCAGCCAGCCTCACCTCCGATCTTCCCAGATGTTCACCCGTGGTCGGGGCCTCCCGAGCACCCGCAGTCACAGCCATGGGTTGCCCGATGCTCAGGCCCTCACGCCGGGCTGATGGAACACCGACGCCGAACCCCCGACGGAGAACATCCTCAGCGGCCCGGACCTCCAGACCAGCCACCTCCCACCGGAGCCCGCGGCTCTCGAGTCCACAGGCCGAGCCGTGCGGAGTCGCAGGACTCCGCGATGTTGATCAGCGCCGCCCGCGTTAGGAGCTCCGCGAACCACAGCTCCGCGATGTCGGTGCAGCAGGCCCTGCACTGGGGGCTCCATACGACGATCCCCGGTAAGGCATCGCCCGCCCAGCGATGTATCAACGCTGCCACGCCGCTGCTGCAGGAGCTCTGCTCGGTCCTGGCAGGAAAGGCCGAGCCAATCTAGTAGGTGAGGTAGGGTGGGGGTGGGGGGGGCGAGGACACGACTCGAATAAAAGTCGCATCCTCTCCAGGAAGCGACTGAAGGACGGTATCCCACTTACCGTACCCTCTTCTCACACATAAAGACATTAAAAAACCCCACAAAAAACGCACTTCAACATAACAAAAAAACAAAAAGATACCGGACTGAAGGTGGAGGCAGCTAGCACCAGCGCCACCGGAAATACGGAAATTAACCTACAAACCTGCACTTCTTTCGGATATGGGAGAAACCGGAATATCCAGAGAAAACCCATGTGGTAGTAAGGCCGCAACTCTACTGCTGCGCTACTCTGCCACCCCATTACATTATTTTTTGTGTAATACACTTATTATGGTGTCACGTGAATAAAGATGAACACATGATTCTGATTTCTGCCCTTAGTTGGATAACACACATGTCCAGTCATTGTGTTTTGTGGCAGGTTTTCAACTTCTTCAGGCTGAAGGTCTCAACTCGAATCATCACCTATTCTTTCTCTCCAGAGATGATGCCTGTCCTGCTGAGTTTTTCTAGTTGTTAGTGTCTATCTTCAGTTTAAAACAGCATCTGCAATTCCTTCCTACACTATTTATTAAGCAAAACAGGTCCTATTCTCATTATATAATTTTGTGATCAGCGTGAGAGCATGAGAATGTTGTGAAATGCGTGAATCTCACGCTCAATGCATGAGAGTTGGCAGCCCTGCTAATAATGCAAACATTTTATGGAAGTTCCAATTGTTTGGGCAAAATTCACTTATTACTACTTTATAACTGTTACTTTAAGACCATTTCAGAAATTATGGCAGTCAACAAAAAATCAACTAACAAATTTAAACCAAACTAAAAAAAAATAACATGTTCCCTTTCCTGACTACCCTCATAAGTAGTTTAACGCTGTTAACAGAGCAAAGGGATATTAATTTCAAGTATCAAAATGGGGAAAGTACGGGCAATTTTGCTTAAATGGTCATTCTAAGCCCAATGATCAAGTTGGGATTCTGCGTGCCCAGGGACTGGCTGCCATTCCCAGATCAGCTCGCGTCCCAGGGACTGGCTGCAGTTCTCAGGTCGGCTCGCCTACCCCGACCCTGCGAAAATGAATTGAAGGCTCGAAGGGCCGAATGGCCTACTCCTGCACCCGTAGTTTTTCAGGTTACGGGCCGGATTCGGTTGCGACAAACTGTGCAGCAAAGATCGTATAGCTCCGCTATAGGACCCTTGCTGCGCAGTTCTCAGGTCGTCTTCGCCTGCCCGTGAGAACTGCGAAAAGACTCTCACGCTAAAAAAACCCGTGGTTTTTACCCAAGTTACGGGCCATATTCGGAATGGGTGATGTTTCAGGTCGTTCTTCAGATTGATGTCAGGGGAGTGGGCGGGACAGAGTGGGCGTGCCAAATCCTCTGACATCAGTCTAAAGAAGGGTCTCGACCCGAAACATCACCCATTCCTTCTTTCCAGAGATGCTGTCTGCCCCGCTGGGTTACTCCAGCTTTTGTGTCTACCTTCGATTTAAACCAGCATCTGCAGGTCTTTACAACACATTTTGTACCAAACAACTGCACTGTGTAAAATTAAGATTTTAAATGAGCCAAAACATCAAAGACCTACCTGTTCTCTTGGGCAGATAAAAACATTATTCATGTTCCATTTTGCACAATAAAGTAATATTATTCTTGGTGTGCTGGGTAAAATCTATTCCAGACAAATTTCAATTCTTGAATTAACAGCATGGAAAAAAAATATCTGGCCATTGGTGTTTCTGGTTTTGAATTGGCTAAATTGGCGACTGCATTACAGCAGTGACTACTTACGAAATAACAATGACTGTCAAGAGATTGACAATGAATCATTGAAGGATGCTGACAAACTGGGGATGTACATTAAGTAATTATACTAAGAAAAGGTAAAACGTCATAAACTTTACAGATACATTCTATTTCACTTGCTCCTATATTCAAATAAATAGTTTACATAACATGCATTATTCACTTTTACCAACCTCAGTTTCATTTATAAAGTGCACATTAAGCTAATTTTATCTACTTTATCTTACTGATTCCATAAATTGGATCATTATTTTATTCCAGCCCAGATTAGTGAGTAGGTGTTTCCATACGCCACATAACAGGGTGGATTGTGTTCAGGAGAACAAAGGAACTGCAGTTGCTAATTTACTAATAAAAAACAAATGCCGGAGTAACTCAGCGGGTCAAGCAGCATCTTTGGAGGACATGGATATAAGACTTTTCGAGTTAAGACCTTTCTTCAGTCTGATTGCTGTAAGAGAGTGGTGAATCTCTGGAATGCTCTGCCACAGAAGGTAGTCGAGGCCAGTTCATTGGCTATATTTAAGAGGGGAGTTAGATGTGGCCTTTGTGGCTAAAGGGATCAGGGGGTATGGAGAGAAGGCAGGTACGGGATACTGAGTTGGATGATCAGCCATGATCATATTGAATGGCGGTGCAGGCTCGAAGGGCCGAATGGCCTACTCCTGCACCTATTTTCTATGTTTCTATGTTTCTAAGTGGGAGAAAGTTGGAAAAGCTTTGATGAGCTCTGTGTGCAAACAAAAGATAGACACATGATGTTAGAGTAACTCAGTACTCCAGAATTTGGTGTCTATCTTTGGTGTAAACCTGGATCTGCAGTTCCTTCCTACACATTCTATTTGCAAACAGTTCTCCAAATAGCTGGCATAACAAGGGGAACTTTTATTCTACATAAAATGAATAAATATCAAGTTAGGGGTGGCATAAAAGTCTATTTTCCAGTGTTGGTAGCAATCCATATTACTTAATGAAAGCTCAACCATGAAGATCACAGTTTATTGTATTACCAAGCAATATGTTGACCTCAATAAGATGCTTAGTGATGCTGCAGCAGCTAACAGCACAAATCACTAATTCCAAGATGCTGTGGATCATCAAGGAGCGGGTAAATGGGATTAATGTAGAGAGCAAAAAAAAAGGTTGTCATGGGCTGTATGACTGTGGCTGCCACAGAACAGACAAAATACTGTACCTTGGTTATAGCAACTTGAATGCATTATTCTTAATCTTAATAATCCACCCTGATTGAGTTCCCATGAATGAGACGAGACTCTTCTCCTACACTGCCTTTCATGTTCAAAAGCAATACCACAGAGATGTAAAAGTGCAATGTGAATATGTTAGACAATAGACAGTAGGTGCAGGAGTAGGCCATTCGGCCCTCCGAGCCAGCACCGCCATTCAATGTGTTCATGGCTGATCATCCCCAATCAGTACCCCGTTCCTGCCTTCTCCCCATATCCCCTGACTCCGCTATCTTTAAGAGCCCTATCTAGCTCTCTCTTGAAAGTATCCAGAGAACCCCCGCCTCCACCGCCCTCTGAGGCAGAGATTTCCACAGACTCACAACTCCTTGTGAGAAAAAGTGTTTCCTCATCTCCGTTCTAAATGGCTTACCCCTTATTCTTAAACTGCGGCCCCTGGTTCTGGACTCCCCCAACATCGGGAACATGTTTCCTGCCTCTAGCGTGTCCAAACCCTTAACAATTTTATATGTTTCAACAAGATCACCTCTCATCCTTCTAAACTCCAAAGTGTACAAGCCCAGCCGCTCCATTATCTCAGCATATGACAGTCCCGCCATCCCTGGAATTAACCTTGTAAACCTACGCTGCACTCCCTCAATAGCAAGAATATCCTTCTTCAAATTAGGGGACCAACCTGCACACAATACTCCAGGTGTGGTCTCACTAGGGTTCTATACAACTGCAGAAGGACCTCTTTGCTCCTATACTCGACTGCTCTTGTTATAAAGGCCACCATGCCATTCGCTTTCTTCACTGCCTGCTGTACCTGCATGCGTCCTTTCATAGACTGATGAACAAGGGACCCCCCCAGATCCTATTGTACTTCCCCTTTTCCCAACTTGACGCCATTTAGATAGTAATCTGCCTTCCTGTTTTTGATACCAAAGTAGATAACCTCACATTTATCCACATTAAACTTCATCTGCCATGCATCTTCCCACTCCCCCAACCTGTCCAAGTCACACTGTATTCTCATAGCATCCTCCTCACAGTTCACACAGCCACCATGTTTTGTGTCATCTGCTCTGTTATGTTACTCTGCTTTTAGTGCTTATATGAATATAACTGATATCCGTCATTCTGCCTCAAGCTATGTCCAAAAACATAAGAAACATTAGTTAATTCCGACTTTAGGTGATAAAAACTGAATTATATTGTTCCATCGATCTCCATGCAATTGAAAATCAGGAGAGATTCAACTGGGATGTAATGTTAAAATTCAGCTGGGATTCAGCTGGGATGTAATGTTAAAATTGTACAAGGCATTGGTGAGACCAAATCTGGAGTATGGTGTACAATTTTGGTCGCCCAATTATAGGAAGGATGTCAACAAAACAGAGAGAGTACAGAGGAGATTTACTAGAATGTTGCCTGGGTTTCAACAACTAAGTTACAGAGATAGGTTGAATAAGTTAGGTCTTTATTCTCTGGAGCACAGAAGGTTAAGGGGGGACTTGATAGAGGTCTTTAAAATGATGAGAGGGATAGACAGAGTTGATGTGGACAAGCTTTTCCCTTTGAGAAGTAGGGAAGATTCAAACAAGAGGACATGACTTCAGAATTAAGGGACAGAAGTTTAGGGGTAATATGAGGGGGAACTTCTTTACTCAGAGAGTGGTAGCGGTGTGGAATGAGCTTCCAGTGGAAGTGGTGGAGGCAGGTCATTGGTATCATTTAAAAATAAATTGGATAGGCATATGGATGAGAAGGGAATGGAGGGTTATGGTATGAGTGCAGGCAGGACTAAGGGGAAAAAAAGTTGTTCGGCACGGACTTGTAGGGCCGAGATGGCCTGTTTCCGTGCTGTAATTGTTATATGGTTATATGTTATAACAGGTTATTGAACTGATTTAAGCACATCTGATGATAACACCAAAAAGGAGATTATTCAGTCCGGCATATTGATACCAGCTCCTTAAAATAGCTGTAAAGGTAATCCTACTCTTTTTAATTAAATAATCTTGAATTCAGTGACTCCACGATTCATTCTCAGTTAGCAGAATCAAATTTGTTTTGAAAATATTCAGGGGTTCATCCTGGTACAAGATGTTATTGAAGTTGCTTTCATAGTTTATGATCACCTGTAGAGAAATGGAGCTAGTAAAACATTGTTTTGTGAACAAACAAAGGCAATCATTCTCAGAGGAGTGTTATTAAAATCCTGACTGCAGACAAAGTTTACCTGTTACATTGTTGTTCATGTAATTTGGGGGACATTTACACAGATAAAAGTCCTTGGAATTATCAAATTTCAACAGAGCATAATAATGACATGAAATTCTTGATGGTAAATGTGGGGAAAATTGTTCCATTTTGAGTTGAAAATCGCACTCAATTTTCTCTCTTTCATTTGTGTGAATACATTATATTATACAACATACACATTTTTTTTCTTCCAAAGATATGCAATGGGACTTATTCTTGAAAATGTATGAATGACAGATATAATAACTACTCATTTGGCACAGGGAATTAAATTATACTTCATTAGTACTTTCAAAGTAACATTTAGCCAACAAAGTAGCTCAGCTTATTGCTGTCTGTGAACACACCATTATTTGTGTAAACCAATTTTACATCTGCTGGTGGGAATGCTCTTTGTTAGAAGTGGGCAGACAAAAAGCTGCATCACTACCGTTGACATGTAGAGATGCACAAGCACCGAATTTACAAAGTGGAGAACAGTCATTTATTGTGTTACATAATGGAGCGCTCACTCAGTATTATGGGGCTTGGCCAGATTCCATTGTCCTCTTATAAATAGAACTGGCTAATTCTGCCCATGTGTAAGGAGGAAATGCAGATGCTGGTTAAAACCGAAGATAGACAAACAAAGCTGGAGTAACTCAGTGGGACAGGCAGCATCCCTGGAGAGAAGGAATGGGTGACGTTTCGGGTCGAGACGCTTCTTCAGTCTGAGTTATGGGCCTGTTCCACTTAGGTGATTTTTCAGGTGACTGTCGGCGACTTTTAAGTTGCCGGCAGTCGCCTGAAAACCTGGCAACTGGAACGCGACTGCCAGAGTGGAACACACACACACACACACATTGCTTTCTTCTGAACCAGCCCGTTATGCAGGTAGGGACAGGGCAATCAGGGAGAGCGCCGTCAGAGTGAAATTCACACGGTGCAAAGCCAAGGTAATACAGACACACACCGCGATGAACAGGAAGGTTGGAGCTCTAATTAAGATGGCTAAAGCACAGTGTACGGTAACTCCTTTAAAATAAGTTCTTTAAAAGGGGAGGGGGGGGAGAATAGGGGAGAAGAAGGAGGGAGAAGGAGTGGAGACAACTTTTAAGAAGACAGAGATACACGGCTGTGAAACTCGGCAGACATTTTACATTACCGGTCGGTTATCCTTGGTTCTGAAAATAACTGCTTATGTTTTTTTCCCAATGAGCCAATGAAATTCACTGGTCAGCACTGGCTACAACCTATGAAAAGCTGAGAACCGTCAAACTCCTGGCAACCCACTAGGACCTCCTGCCGACCCGCCTACGGCACGTGAATTCTCGCTACTCTCCATGGCGGCTTCATTCTGGTCGCCGCTAATTTTTCAACATGTTGGAAAATTCACGGCGATCATAATGAGGTCGCAACTAATTCCCAGAATGCGGGAACTCCTCATGACCATGAAGGCGACTCCCCGGCAACCACCCGTGAACATGTGGCGACCATGTGGTGACTCCATAGTCCCCTGGTCACCTATAATGTCGCCTAAGTGGAACAGGCCCATTGCTCCAGCTTTTTGTGTCTATCTTTGACAAATTCTGACTTTAGTACCAGTTTAGTTTAGTTTAGTTTAGTTTAGTTTAGTTTAGTTTAGTAGAGAGATATAGTGCGGAAACAGGCCCAGTGATCCCTTCATCCACACACCTGGGACTATTTTTACATTTACCAAGCCAATTAGCCTACAACCTGTATGCCTTTGGAGTGTGGATAGAATGGAAGATCTTGGAGAAAACCCACACAGGTCATGGGGCGAATGTAACAACTCCATACAGGCGGCACCTGTAGTCAGGATCGAACCCGGGTCTCCAGCACTGCATTCGCTGTAAGGCAGCAACTCTACCGCTGTGCCACCATGCTGCCCTAAAACTGCCCTAGAACTGCTGTAGATTTGGGAGGAACAGCAGCAGCAGATTAGCAAGAGATACGACTGATTGGCTCTAGCCCAAGTGGGAGGAGAGAAGTGAGTCAGAGAAAACAGTTGAAAACTGAGGAATTTGCTTTGTAAATTGGTAAATCAGGCAATTTATCAGTCAATTTAAGCAGGACGGCTCTTAGCGAGTGGCAGTGAGTGAGCGGCCTTGTGAGTAAAGTGTGAGTCTTTGGCTCGAGAGTCTTTGAGGCTGAGGAGAGGAGACCACGCAATACACTTGAGAGGTAGAGATGAAAGAAGGAGATGTCAGCCAAGCTGATTCAGTGCGATGCTTGCAGTATGTGGGAGGTCAAGGACACCGCTGGTACCTCTGGCTGCTACAAATGCGAAAAATGCATCCAGGTAGAGCTCCTGAAGGGCCGTGTTGGGGAACTGGAGAAGCAAGTGGATGACCTCCGGTTCGTATGAGAAACAGAGTCGTTCCTCGACCAGTCCTACAGTACGATTGTTACACCTAAGGTACTGGAAGAGAGAAGGTGGGAGACCGTGAGAAAGGGAGGGAAGCATGGAATGCCAACGTCCCCGGGTGATGTACCTCTTGTGAACAGGTTCATCCGCTTAGAAGCTGTTGGGACAGAAGACGTGAGCGGTGGACTGGCTTGCGATGCGAATAGGGCTGTTGAGCCAAAACCAAAAAGGCCTAAGGCAGGCAAGGCCATTGTAGTGGGAGACTCCATTGTGAGAGGTACGGACAGGGGTTTCTGCGGCAACAGACGGGATGCGAGGATGGTGTGCTGCCTTCCCGGTGCCAGGATCCAGGATGTCACGGACAGAGTGCTGAAAATCCTCAAGGGCGAAGGTGAACATCCGGAAGTGGTAGTGCATGTCGGCACAAACGATGTCGGAAAGAAGGGGATGAATATTCTGCAGCGTGACTTTAGAGAGCTCGGAAAAATGTTGAAAAGCAGGACCTCCAGGGTTGTTATCTCCGGTTTGCTTCCAGTTCCCCGTGCTGGCGAGAGCAGGAACAGGGAGATACGGGACCTGAACGTGTGGCTGAGGAACTGGTGCACGGGGCAGGGATTTAGATTCTTAGATCACTGGGATCTGTTTTGGGGTAAGGGGGAACTGTACAAAAGGGATGGATTGCATCTTAACAGGTGTGGGACCAGCATTCTGGCAGGCAGGTTTGCCACTGCTACACGGGTGGCTTTAAACTGAATAAGGGGCGTGGGGTGTCGAATGGGATAGTGGAGGATGGAGTTAAAGGGAAAGGGTTTCTTAAATGTGTGAGCGTAGAGACCGAGGGGTGTAAAATGAGGGTAGAAGCAATAGGTAGCAAGGTGAAAATTAAAATGGCAGGCAGACAAAACACGGGCAAAAATCAAAAAGGGCCACTTTTCAACATAATTGTATAAGGGGTATGAATATTGTAAAAACAAGCCTGAAAGCTTTGTGTCTCAATTAAAGGAGCATTCGTAATAAGGTGGATGAGTTGAATGTGCAGATAGCTATTAATGACTATGATATAGTTGGGATCACGGAGACATGGCTCCAGGGTGACCAAGGCTGGGAGCTGAACATCCAGGGATATTCAATATTCAGGATGGATAGAGAGAAAGAAAGGAAAAGGAGGTGGGGTAGCGTTACTCATTAGAGAGGAGATTAATGCAATGGAAAGGAAGGACATTAGTTTGGAGGATGTGGAATCGGTATGGGTAGAGCTGCGAAACACTAAGGGGCAGAAAACGCTGGTGGGTGTTGTGTACAGGCCACCTAACAGTAGTAGTGAAGTTGGAGATGGTATCAAACAGGAAATTAGAAATGCGTGCGACAAAGGCAAAACAGTTATAATGGGTGACTTCAATCTACATATAGATTGGGTGAATCAAATTGGCAGGGGTGCTGAGGAAGAGGATTTCTTGGAATGTATGCGGGATAGTTATCTAAATCAACATGTAGAGGAACCAACGAGAGAGCAGGCTATTTTAGACTGGGTATTGAGTAATGAGGAAGGGTTAGTTAGCAATCTTGTTGTACGTGCCCCCTTGGGCAAGAGTGACCATAATATGGTTGAGTTCTTCATTAGGATGGAGAGTGACATTGTTAATTCAGAAACAATGGTTCTGAACTTAAAGAAAGGTAACTTTGAGGGTGTGAGACGTGAATTGGCCAAGATTGACTGGCAATTAATTCTAAAAGGGTTGACGGTGGATATGCAATGGAAGACATTTAAAGACTGCATGGATGAACTACAAAAATTGTTCATCCCAGTTTGGCAAAAGAATAAATCAGGGAAGGTAGTACATCCGTGGATAACAAGGGAAATCAGGGATAGTATCAAAGTGAAGGATGATGCGTACAAATTAGCCAGAAAAAGCAGCATACCGGAGGACTGGGAGAAATTCAGAGACCAGCAGAGGAGGACAAGGGCTTAATTAGGAAAGTAAAAATAGATTATGAAAGAAAACTGGCAGGGAACATAAAAACTGACTGCAAAAGTTTTTATAGATATGTGAAAAGAAAAACAAATGTAGGTCCCTTGCAGTCAGAAACAGGTGAGTTGATCATGGGGAACAAGGATATGGCGGACAAATTGAATAACTACTTTGGTTCCGTCTTCACTAAGGAAGACATAAATAATTTGCCGGAAATAGCATGGGACCGCGGGTCAAAGGAGTTGGAGGAATTGAGTGAAATCCAGGTTAGCCGGGAAGTGGTGTTGGGTAAATTGAATGGATTAAAGGCCGATAAATCCCTAGGGCCAGATAGGCTGAATCCCAGAGTACTTAAGGAAGTAGCTCCAGAAATAGTGGATGCATTAGTAATAATCTTTCAAAACTCTTTAGATTCTGGAGTAGTTCCTGAGGATTGGCGGGTAGCAAACGTAACCCCACTTTTTAAGAAGGGAGGGAGAGAGAGAAAACGGGGAATTACAGACCAGTTAGTCTAACATCGGTAGTGGGGAAACTGCTAGAGTCAGTTATTAAAGATGGGATAGCAGCACATTTGGAAAGTGGTGAAATCATTGGACAAAGTCAGCATGGATTTACGAAAGGTAAATCATGTCTGACGAATCTTATAGAATTTTTCGAGGATGTAACTAGTAGCGTGGATGGATAGGGGAGAACCAGTGGATGTGGTGTATCTGGACTTCCAGATGGCTTTTGACAAGGTCACACATAAGACATTAGTATACAAACTTAAAGCACATGGCATTGGGGGTTCAGTATTGATGTGGATAAAGAACTGGCTGGCAAACAGGAAGCAAAGAGTAGGAGTAAACGGGTCCTTTTCACAATGGTAGGCAGTGACTAGTGGGGTACCGCAAGGCTCAGTGCTGGGACCCCAGCTATTTACAATATATATTAATGATCTGGATGAGGGAATTGAAGGCAATATCTCCAAGTTTGCGGATGACACTAAGCTGGGGGGCAGAGTTAGCTGTGAGGAGGATGCTAGGAGACTGCAAGATGACTTGAATAGGCTGGGTGAGTGGGCAAATGTTAGGCAGATGCAGTATAATGTGGATAAATGTGAGGTTATCCATTTTGGTGGCAAAAATGGGAAAGCAGACTATTATCTAAATGGTGGCCGATTGGGAAAGGGGGAGATGCAGCGAGACCTGGGTGTCATGGTACACCAGTCATTGAAGGTAGGCATGCAGGTGCAGCAGGCAGTAAAGAAAGCGAATGGTATGTTAGCTTTCATTGCAAAAGGATTTGAGTATAGGAGCAGGGAGGTTCTACTGCAGTTCCACAGGGTCTTGGTGAGACCACACCTGGAGTATTGCGTACAGTTTTGGTCTCCAAATCTGAGGAAGGACATTATTGCCATAGAGGGAGTGCAGAGAAGGTTCACCAGACTGATTCCTGGGATGTCAGGATTGTCTTATGAAGAAAGTCTGGATAGACTTGGTTTATACTCTCTAGAATTTAGGAGATTGAGAGGGGATCTTATAGAAACTTACAAAATTCTTAAGGGGTTGGACAGGCTAGATGCAGGAAGATTGTTCCCATGTTGGGGAAGTCCAGGACAAGGGGTCACAGCTTAAGGATAAGGGGGAAATCCTTTAAAACCGAGATGAGAAGAATTTTTTTCACACAGAGAGTGGTGAATCTCTGGAACTCTCTGCCACAGAGGGTAGTTGAGGCCTGTTCATTGGCTATATTTAAGAGGGAGTTAGATGTGGCCCTTGTGGTTAAGGGGATCAGGGGGTATGGAGATAAGGCAGGTACGGGATACTGAGTTGGATGATCAGCCATGATCATATTGAATGGCGGTGCAGGCTCGAAGGGCCGAATGGCCTACTCCTGCACCTAATTTCTATGTTTCTATGAAAAACAGTTTAAGTTGCATTCACAAGGTCACTGAATACAAGAACCATATTCCTGGCTCATAGACTATGAACATGTCCAGTGAATATCATTGGATGACTCAGTGCTGACTATTGTCGATTCATAAGATGGTTAAAATGTCCCCATGATCATCATCAGACGTCTGTTTGTGTGTGTATATAATGTACACAATGAATGTTAATATTAATGTCTACAGCCATCCAGGGGATATGGAAGAGGGTATAATAATAGATGTTTTGCTTTATTCTGGAGAGAAGTTGCCTGGGACTCTCACGCACACATACAACCACTCACACACTCACACACTCACACACTCACACACTCACACACTCACACACTCACACACTCACACTGATTTCTCCCCACTGCTGTTAACAATAAACCTTTGACATTTGCCACATACCTGGGTCTTGGGTGACTGTTCACTCATGTCATTTCTCCAAACTATCTTAACTGTCTTAAACCAGCAGATGGTTTTAAGATCAGGTGGAGATTTAAATGCACCGTTTGTGATGAAGTGTCACATTTAGAAGCCACCTGTGTCCCATTGAGTGACAAGTATTAAACAAGAACTGTCAGGCTCCAACCCCTTCGGGAGAGGTAGTTTATCAATGTTAATATGTTGTTTTATTTCAATTAGACCAATGCTAATATAAGTGTGGTTTTCAGAATGAATGAAAACCATCAATGCCCTGTCCCACTTACGCGATCTTGGCTCGCAAACTTTGCGATCTCATGGTCGCTTGAGGCATATGGGCACCATATGGCCATGCGGGGCCAGTCCCACTTAGAAGCGCGGAGGGGTATGGATTTGTGCGGGGTTGGTCACGACCGTGCGGGGCTCCGAAATTCCTACAGTGTCCGAACTCTTTGCGCGCCAATGGCCTGTCAGCCCGCGTACGCACGCAGGCGCATTGCGGTTGTACGCAGCATCTTGATGACGTAAGCAGCATCTTGACGACGTACGCAGCATCTGGAATGCGTACGCCTAGCGCGTAGCGTTGCGTGATGACATCTCCGCCCAACGCCGTGCGACGCCCAAATTCAGTTGCCCCGCCTCCTGCCCAGCTTATTTGTATGCATGAGGGCTGCTGCTAACAGAAGTCTCTGTTGCTGTTGCAGCAATGCAATCTGTATCTCTTCCATGATGATCATGGAATAGCAGCCAGCAACCCCCCTTTATATGCGTAAATGACGTCACGCGCGAACTTCGCGTGACCTCTGCTTTGGTTGGTTGCGCCAAACGCACGCAATCGCATGCAAGTGGGACAGGCCCTTAAGGAAATAGGAGCAGGAGTAAGCCACGCAGTATCTTTAAGCCGATCCTGCCATTCAATGTGATCATGGCTAATCTGCTGCTGATCTCATCGCCTATTTTATGCCAGTTCCCTTTAAGACTTCAATTCCGAAAGGGACTGACCAAATGTTTTACGTGTCTGTAAATCTCATCCATAATAGCAAGGTCATTCTGCATTGCTGACGCTGCCAAATAAACCTGACAATAATCAATGATGCAGATAACCATGCAAGCGTCTTCCCCATACCACTCAGATGAGGTCATTAAATGGGTAGTGGAGATGAATGCAGGAATACAAGACCACACTCCTGCTATAGAAACCTCCAGTCATATCGTACTATTGCTGCAGGGCTGGATATACTGCATGTACTTCATACATATATATATATACAGTGCCCTCCATAGTGTTTGGGACAAAGACCCATCCTTTATTTATTTGCCTCTGTACTCCCTCTGTACTCCACAATTTAAGATTTGTAATAGAACAAATAATGTGGTTATTGTTAGAGCTTATTAAAGGGTATTTTTATACATTTTGGTTTCACCATGTAGAAATTACAGCTGTGTTTATACATAGTCCCCCCATTTAAGGGCACCATAATGTTTGGGACGCATGGTTTCAAAGGCATTTTGCTCAGGTGTGTTTAATTGCCTCCTTAATGCAGGTATAAGAGAGATCTCGCCTCACAGTCTTTCCTCCAGTCTTCCCATCATCTTTGAGTACTGTTTATCAACATGAGGACCAAAGTTGAGCCAATGAGAGTCAAATAAGCCATTATCAGACTGAGAAACAAGAATAAAACTGTTAGAGACACAAGCCAAACTTTAGGCTTAACAAAATCAACTGTTTGGAACATCATAAAGAAGAACGAGAGCACTGGTTAGCTTACTAATCACAAAGGGACTGACGGGCCAAGGAAGACCACCACAGCTGATGACTAAAATAAAGAAAAATCCCCAAACACCTGCCCGACAGATCAGAAACACTCTTCAGGAGTCAGGTGTGGATTTGTCAATGACCACTGTCTGCAGAAGACTTCATGAACAGAAATACAGAGGCTACACTGCAAGATGCAATCCACTGGTTAGGCCCAAAAGTAGGATGGCCTGGTTACAGTTTGCCAAGAAGTACTTAAAAGAGCTACCACAGTTCTGGAAAAAGGTCTTGTGGACAGATAAGACGAATATCAACATATCAGAGTGATGACAAGGACAAAGTATGGAGGAGAGAAGGAACTGCCCAAGACCCAAAGCATACCACCTCATCTGTGAAATACAGTGCTGGGGGTGTTATGGCTGCGGACGACACTGGCTCAATTATCTTCATTGATGATACAACTGCTGATGGTAGTAGTATAATTAATTCTGAAGTGTATAGACACATCCTATCTGCTCAAGTTCAAACAAATGCCTCAAAACTCATTGGCGAAATTCATTTGACAGCAAGACAATGATCCCAAACATACTGCTAAAGGTGATTCTTCAGTAACTGTCTACTTTGGTGTCCCGCTACTTTGATGCTGTATATAAGGAAAATCCGTAATTCTAACCCATTTCTTCTTTTTGTATATTGTTAATAAACATAATCCTCATAAATAAAGATTAAACCCTAAATGAAGATGAGCGTTTTT